>NC_090389.1:85173550-85198550 GCF_036365525.1 Heterodontus francisci | reverse complement strand
TCCGTGTTTTTTAAAACCCACCGGAAAACCACAAATCTGTTCAAAGCTCGGATAGTGCTGTTCCTGCTCCCAACATCTGTCAGCTGTGAATATCGGTACAGTTTACATCTTCAGGCTGGATGAAAACCTTAGGCGGGCCAGATCCTGACCCGTGGGCCATATGCTTGACAACCCTGAGCTATACAAAGCTTTGGCCAGACCACACCAGGAACACTGTGAGCTGTTATTGGCACTGCACCTTAGGATGGATATATTGGCCTTGGATGTACATTTACCAGAATGATACCCAACTCCAAGGGTTAAATTATGAGGAGAGATTACACAAACTAGGGTTGTATTCCCTGGAATTTAGTAGGTTAAGGGGTGACTTGATCAAAGTTTTCAAGGTATTAAGGGAAACTGATAAGGTCGATGAAGAGAAGCTATTTTCACTGGTTGGGAGAGTCTGAGACTAGGGGGCATAGACAAAGAAATTCGAGCCAGACCTTTTAGGAGTGAAATTAGGAAACACTTCTACACACAAAAGGTGGTCGAAGTTTGGAACTTTATTCCACAATTGGCAATTGTCAGGTCAAAATTGTTAATTTTAAAATTGAGAATCTCAGAATTGTTACAGCACCAAAAGAGGCCATTTGGCCCATCATGTCTGCACTGGCTCTCTGAAAGATCAATTTACCTAGTGCTATTCCCTCACCACCTTCCCGTAGTCCTGCACATTCTTTAGATTATCTAGTTCCCTCTTGAAAGCCTCGATTGAACTTACCTCCACCACACACTCGGGCAGTGCATTCCAGATCCTAACCACACGGTGCATAAAAAAGTTTTTCCTCTTGTTGCTATTGCTTCTTTCGCCAATTACCTTAAATCTGTGCCCTCTTGTTCTCAGTCCTTCCACCAGCGGGAACAGTTTCTCCCTAACTGCCCTGTCCAGACCCTTCATGATTTTGAATACTTCCATCAAATCTCCTCTCAACCATCTCTTCAAAAGAAAACAGTCCCACCTTCTCCAACCTATCCACGTAACTGAAGTTCCTCATTCCTGGACCCATTATCATGAACCTTGTCTGCACTCTCTCTAATGTCTTCACATCCTTCCTAAAGTGTACTGCCCAGAATTAGACACACTACTGCAGTTGAGACTGAACCAGGGTTTTATACAAGTTTAACATAACTTCCTTGTTTTTGTACTCTATGCCCCTATTAATGAAGATTGTTGTTCTCCAAAGGTATTAAGGGTCTGTGGCAAAGGTGGATGTATGGAGTAAGGTCACAGATCAGCTGTGATTTTATTGAAAAGTGGGACAGGCTCGAGCTGTTAATTGTATATTAACTGTATGCAGGTGGTGGGTATTCACTTGTGTTCCTATAAATAGACAGACTGAAACTGTGGTTGTTGGGTTAGGAGGTGCATGCATGTAATGTATATCTGTGAGTAAATACTTTTAAAAGTGTGTAAAGATTGTTTCCAGTTTTATCTTTCACATACTGGCTTTCTGGAGTATAACATGAGGGACTAAATGGCCTCCTCCTGTTTCTATCTTCCTATCCTTAATGTTGAAAATGCAAGTGGAGCTGCCAATAAGTGCACATATTTGAACCTTTTGTTTTGCTTGTTCAGGGAGCAGTGCGGAGCTGATAGTATAACTTAATGTTGGCAACACAATGCTCAAAAGTGGGGTTGCCAACTCTGGTTGGATGTATTCTTGTGATCTCCTGCCCCGAACAGTCTTTCTTCCTCAAGTTTCAATATTTCTATAACAAGTAAGCAAAACTATTAGAAAAATGTGTATTTCTCTCTTTTTTTTGTAAACCCCCTTTTTTATCTTGAAGGTTTATTGCTCACAGCAGTTCCCGGGAGGAAATTAATCTTTAATTCCTGGAGGCTCCAGGGCAATCCTGGAGGGTTGGCAACCGGAAAGCAAAGCGATTCCTCATTTTGTTGTTCCAAAATTAAATAAATACAAAAAGAACTTTGCAACTTGTGTTTGGAAGTTGTCCAAGAAATGCAAGCAAAATTCTTAAAATTATTTTTATAAAATGCTGTGCCAACAAGATTCGACGACTGATATTTTGCAGTTTCCTTATTTTTATTGAGCCTCGTGATCATGTTGCATCACAGCCTCCTGAGCAAGTCTGATTGTCTTCTGCTTCCTTGAATGAGATTATTTTTAGATCCTCTGTGGAGTTTCACGTAGGATTGTTTGTATGCAATTGGAAGTGTTTTTCAACCAGAATGTTCAGCTCCAGAGTGTGTGAATACACAATAATAAATTCTTTGGGGTCTTATAAGTTGTCCATACATGACCTCACTCCTTCCTACAACCCTCTAAGGTCTCTGCCGTCCTCCAATACTGACCTCTTGAGTATCCGAGTTAATTGTTGCACTATTGGCGGCCGTGCCTTCAGCTGCCTGGGCCCTAAGCTCTGGAATTCTCTCCCTGAGCTCTCCGCCTCTATACCCCTCTCGACTGATGTAAGATGCTACTTAAAACCTACCTCTTTTGACCAAACTTAGAACCAGAGAAAAGTTACAACACAAAAAGAGGCCATTCAGCCCATCATGTCTGCGCCTGCTGGAAAAAAATAGTCACCCAATCTAATCCCACCTTCCAGCACCTGGTCCGTAGCCTTGCAGGTTACAGCACTTCAGGTCCAGGTATCTTTTTAAATGAGTTGAGGGTTTCTGCCTCCACCACCGATCCGGGCAGTGAATTCCAGACACCCACCAGCCTCTGGGTGAAAAAGATTTTACTCATGTCCCCTCTAATCCTTCTACCAATCACCTTAAATCGGAACCCCCTGGTAATTGACCTCTCTGCTAGGGGAAACAGGTCCTTCCTGTCTACTCTATCTAGGTCCCTCATAATTTTGTACACGGCAATCAAGTCACCCCTCAGCTCCTCTGTTCTAAGGAAAACAACCCTAGCCTATCCAATCTTTCCTCATAGCTGCAACTTTCAAGCCCTGGCAACATTCTTGTAAATCTCCTCTGTACTCTCTCCAGAGCAATTATGTCCTTCCTGTAATGTGGTGACCAGAACTGTACACAGTACTCCAGCTGTGGATTAACCAGCGTTTTATACAGTTCCAGCATTACATCCCTGCTTTTGTATTCTATACCTCGGCCATTAAAGGAAAGCATTCCATATTCCTTCTTCACCACTCTATCTACCTGTCCTGCCACCTTCAGGGACCTGTGGACATGCACTCCAAGGTCTCTCACTTCCTCTACTCCTCTCAATATCCTCCTATTGATTGTGTTTTCCCTTGCTTTGTTTGCCCTCCCCAAATGCATTACCTCACACTTCTCCGGATTGAATTCCATTTGGCACTTTTCTGCCCACTCAACCAAACCATTGATATCTTTCTGGAGTCTACGGCTATCCTCTTTACTGTCAACTACATGGCCATTTTTTGTGCCATCTGTAAATTTCCCAATCATGCCTCCCACATTTAAGTCCAAATCATTAATATATACCATAAACAGCAAGGGACCCAACACTGAGCCCTGTGGAACGCCACTGGAAACCGCTTTCCATTCACAAAACATCCATCAACCTTTACCTTTTGTTTCCTGTCACTCAGCCAATTCTGTATCCAACCTGCCACATTCCCCTGTATCCCATGGACTTTCATTGTTCTGACCAGTCTGCCATGTGGGATCTTGTCAAATGCCTTACTAAAATCCATGTAGACAACATCCACTGCACTACCCTCATCAATCTTCCTTGTTACTTCCTCAAAAAATTCAATTATGTTAGTAAGACACAACCTTCCCTTAATAAATCCATGCTGACTATCCCTGATTAATTTAAGTGACAGTTTATCCTATCTCTCAGAATTGATTCAAATAACTTGTCAGACTGACCAGCCTATAATTATTTGGCCTATCCCTTGCACCCTTTTTAGACAATAGAACAACGTTCGCAGACCTCCATTCCTCTGGTACCTTGCCTGTTTCTAATGAGGATTTGAAGATGATTCTCAGGGCATCTGTTATTTCCTCCCTGGCTTCCTTTAACAGCCTGGGATACAATCCATCTGGCCCTGGTGATTTATCCACTTTCAAGGATGTCAGACCCACTAGTATTTCCTCTCATTATGCTTATTGTATCTAATATTTCACATGCCCTCTTTAACTACAATGTCTGCATCAACCCTCTCCTTTGTGAAGATAGAGAGGAAAAACTCATTAAGAACCCTGCCCACATCTTCTGCATCCACGCATAAGTTCCCTTGTACATCTCTGATGGGCCTCACCCTTTCCTTAGTTATCCTCTTGCTCTTAATGTACTGATAAAACATTTTTGAGCTTTCCTTGATTTTATCTGTCAGGTTTTCATGTCCTCTCTTTGCTTTTCTAATTTCCCTTTTACTTCACCCCTGCACTTTCTATACTCCTCTAGGCTTTCTAAAGTATTAAGTTTTTTGTGACTGTCATAAACTTTCTTTTTCTGCTTTATCTTACCCTGTATGCTTCTAGATAACCAGGGGGCTCTAGATTTGGTAGTTTCATGCTTTTTCTGTGTGGGGACATATCTATACTGTGTCCGTAGAACCTCGCTATTAAATGCCTCCCACTGTTTGCCATTGATTTTCCTTCAGGTAGCTGTATCCAGTCCACTTTTGCCAGATCACCTCTCAGCTTTGTAAAATTTGCCTTTCCCCAATTTAGAAAGTTTACTCCTGTTCTGTCCTTGTCCTTTTCCATAATAATGCTAAATCTAACTCTATTATGGTCACTATCTCCAAAATGGTCACCCACTGCTACTTCATCCACATGCCCAGCTTCATTTCCTAAGACTAAATCTAGAATTGCGCCCCCTCTCGTTGGGCTTGTTACGCGCTGGCTAAAAGTTCTCTTGAATGCAGTTCAAAAATTGTGTTCGCTCTGTGCCCTTCACACTGTTTGTATCCTAGTTGATATTCGGGTCGTTGAAATCCCCAACTATTATTGCCCTATATTTTTGCAGTCATAAATTTGCCTACATATTTGTTCCTCTATCTCCCTCTCTCTATTTGGGGGTCTATAGTACACTCCTAGTAGTGTGGCTGCCCCTTTTTTATTTCTGAGCTCAACCCATATGGACTCATTTGATGATTCATTTAGCATATCATCCCTCCTCAAAGCTGTAATTGATTCCTTAACTAATAATGCTACACCCCTCCTTTTTTATCTCCCTCTCTATCCAGCCTGAAAACTCTATATCCAGAGATGTTGAGCTGCCATTTTTGCCCCTCTTTAAGTCAAGTTTCTGTTATTGCAATGATATCAGACTGCCGTGTGTCTATCTGTGCCCTCAGCTCATCAGCTTTCTTTACTATACACCTTGCATTTAAATAAATGCCTTTTTTAACACTGCCAAATTCCTGTGCTGCACACTTTTTCACCTTTGCTTCTTCTGTCTTTCAGAGCCAGTCGCTAATTTTCTGCCTCCCGTCCCTGCCTTGAATTTGTCCTATCTGAAACTGCCCTGAGGTTCCCATCCCCCTGCCAATCTAGTTTAGGTCACCTGGCCTAATGTCCCCTTCTGTGGGGCTTGTTTGTGTCAGTGATCCTTTCAGCTCTTTGGGATGTTTTACTGTTATACGCATTCCTAAGGTTGACACAGTAGGCTGTTCTGAGATTGCGTCAGATTGTGGCTTGGTCTTGTCAATCACTGCGTGCTCACACTGGATCTCGAGTTCCACACGCTCATTTCAGCTCAACAGTTAGCGAGCAAGAACCCTGGATGATGGTTTATTCTTTATGTAATATAATCATTGTTACAACATTAAGGCATTCAACACTTTGACCACAATAATGGGTTTTCAGTGGGATTTACATTATCGCCTAGTGTGCTTGTTTATTTAATACCTGTTAGCCAAACCATGATTTCTCCACCTACATAAGTTGTTACACTCCAAGAAATAATTGTATGTGAAGTGGTTGAGACTTATCTGCCATTCAGAATAATTTCTGAATTATATAAAGTGTCTCTTCCTGTCGGTCTCGCCATCCCCGCCCCCACTCTGCTCTCGCACTCTGTCTTGCTCGCTGTCCGTCTCCCCATTCCTCTATCTCTGTCTTGTCTGATTTCCCACCCCCCCCCCCCCCATCTCTGTCTTGCCCTCATGTTCCCCCCTCTCCCCCTCTCTGTGTCTCCCCATCCCTCCCTCCACATACTCTGTCTGTCTGTCTCTCTCTCCCCACCCCCTCACCCTGCACCCTCGCCCCCATCCTTACCTAATTTTTGGGGGAATAGTTTTGCCACTGATAGGGTATGGATCGTGAGCATCAAAGTCAACTCCTAACGTCAGGAATTTAAATTGTGAGAGAAGGTTAAGGAGATTTGGGGCGACCTCATTCAAATTTTTGAGCTTATGAAGGGAATTGGCGAAACTGATCCCGGCAAATTATTCACAGTGGCAAATAGATTCGTATACCCAAGGGGCTGACAGTTTAAAATTGAAGTTGGGAATAGGAAAGGAAGTCGGACGTAAATTTTTTTTCTTACTCAAGGTATCGAATGCTATGCAAGTTGTTAAGGTGGGCCATTGAATTTGACACGAGACAATTGGTTATGTTTGTTGGGAGACCAGGGATTTGTGGAAAGAAAGAAAAGGACAGGCTTTTTCATCTACCCAAAAAAAATCTCTCTTCAACTGCTGTCTGGTAACTATAAACTCCAACTGGGAACGAACAAAAAAATTCAAACTCCTTCACAGCTTCAGTCCATCCAATCTGCAATCGATGTTGGCTCCCAGTGTGACAAGTCTAATTCTTTGCAGGAGCACGGTTCCCAAGGCTGCGAATACAGGACACCACAGGAGGACAGAAGCATTTAAATTGCAGTAAAGTTGTATTTGTGGTGGTTGGCATTTTTGCAACTAATTTTGAGTGCTTGGATTGCAAACACCCATGAATTACATACTTCCTGACACTGGCCTGCTATTAACTGGTGCCTTGAAAAATTTATATGAACTAATCAAGTACAATTTTCCTTCATTACTTTATTGAAAAAAGGCAGCTGCACCAAGCAGCTTCAGGACATACGGTGGAATAACCAGCTTCTTTGGACACTAATGAACCATTGACCAGAAACTTAACTGGACCAGCCATAAAATTGCTGTGGCTATGAGGGCTGGTCAGAGGCTGGGAATTCTTCAGTGAGCAACCCACCTCCTGCTTCCACAAAGTTTGTTCACCATCTATAAGACACAAGTCAGGAGTATGATAGAAAATACTCTCCGTTTGCCTGGATGAGTGCGGCTCCAACAACACTTGGGAAGCTCGATGCCATCTAGGACAAAGCAGCCCGCTTGATTGGCACGCCATCCACCACCTTAAACTTTCACTCCCTCCACCGCCAGCACACAGTGGCAGCAGTGTGTACCATCTACAAGATGCACTGCAGCAACTCACCAAGGCTCCTTCAACAGCACCTTCCAAACCCGCGACCTCTACCATCTAGAAGCACAAGGGCAGCAGATGCATGGGAACACCACCACCTGCAAGTTCCCTCCAAGTCACACACCATCCTGACTTGGAACTATATCACCGTTCCTTCACTGTCACTGGATCAAAATCCTGGAACTCCCTCCCTAATAGCACTGTGGGTCTATCTACACCCTGTGGAATGCAGCGGTTTAAGAAGGCGGCTCACCACCACCTGTGCATGGGCAATTAGGGATGGACAATAAATGCTGGCCTATCCAGAAATGATCACATTCAATGAATCAATTTTAAACAAAAATGTGGACAACGAGGGAGAGAGGAGTTGGGGTGGAAAATCCTATTGAATGGTGTAGCAACTCAGGGGGTCACGTGGCCTTCTCCAGCTCCTAGTTGGTGGGTTCTTCCCAATTGAGGCCTTCCTACAAATTCATCAGGGTAGTTACCACATGGTTGTACTTCAGCAGAATAAACTCAATGTTATATTGGTTCCCATTTTAGTCTGATGTAATCTACGAATGCACCATGGTTCAGTGTAAAAGGAAGAAAAGATGTCAGGAGTCCCAACGTGCTGTACTTTTGAAATGTAGTCACTGTTTTCATGTAGGGAACGTGACGGCCAATTTATCCACAGCAAGATCCCACAAACAGCAATGAGATAATGACCAGATTATCTCAGTGTTAGTGAAGTTAGTTGGAGGTTTTATATTGACCCAGGACAACAGGGAGAACTCATCAACTCTCCTGTGTATAGTGCCATGGGATATTTTATGCTCACTTGAGGGGGCAGACTTGATTAATGTTTTATCCCAAAGATGGCATCTCCAATAGTTGCTTTTCTCCCTTGGTATTGTGCTAGGAATGCCAACCTGGATTATGTGTCTGGAGTGAGGCTTAAACCCACAACCTTCTGACTTTTGAGGTTAAAATGCAACCCAGTGAGTCACAGCTGGCATCTATATTTCAGGTGCTGTCGTGTTTGCTTTTTTTGTTACTGTCCGTATACCTGTACTGGAGGGGACTGACGTGTACAGCCGGCCCCAGGCTTGACCACAGCCAGAAACAAGTGGCAGCTGGAGATAAATATTGCTCTTTCTCGAGGTGGATCTTGCAGACTGCCAGCACTACCTCATTTATGCTAGCGGTTTCTCTGAAGACATCCCACTCTTCTAAATTAGCAAATTATTCTCGTGTCTCATGTCTATTGTTCCTGATACTTGATGCAGTTAATGTGTGGGTGGGTATTGCTAATGCATCACGTTTTATTGTATGTATTGATTGAATTTCTTTTTAATTGCGTCTCCCTCTCCCTCAGACTCGTCCTTTTCCCCATCCTAAACTTTAGATGCTCCCACTCCATGCCTGAATGCTGGGGGAAGGCAGATGACTTGAGACATTTGAACAAAATTTCTCCTGAGGCGACTGCTGGAATCAGGAGACTATCTTTACCAAGTTGTTTGAAATTTATGTCCCCTCTTGTGCTCCCTTCTCCTCTTCCCCTTCACTCCCTACCCCCCAGAGTGTATGGTGGTCCAGAGGTTCCGTTACTGGACTAGTAACCCAGAGGGCGAGAGTTCAAAATCCACCATGCAGTTAATCAGTAAAAGTGACCACGAACCTGTCAGATTGTCGTTAAAAACCCAACTGGTTCATTAATGTCCTTTATGGTAGGAAACTTGTCCATCTGAGCCTTTTTACAACTCCAGTCCCTGAAGTATTCCCCTCAAGTGAGTATCCTCAGTTGGTTGAATGTGGACAATAAATGGTGGCCTTGACAATGATGCCCGCATGTCTAGAAAGAATACATTAAAAAACCTGGATCTTATGAAGTGGGGAATTCCCAGCTTAAATTCATTGTTCGCTATTTAGCCAGGACTACAACAACCTGCATTTATATAGCACCTTTAACATGGTCAAGGACACGACTAATTTGCTGGTGGTTGGTCTCAGTTTTCCTTCTTGACCTGAAGCATTGAATCTATTGTTGAGCAAGCCTTAACTCCACCTCAAGAGAATATTTATACACCACCTCTAATAATGTGCTCTTTCCCTTGCAGGGTTGGCTGCCTCACCAACTTGGAGGATGACCTAAATGAAGGATTTGGAGAAAGTGGGTGTACATTGTTTCCTTCGTTCTGAAGTGTGGGGGGGGAAACAGGTGCAGGAGAACGAGATGAAACCACTTTGTAGGAAGTGTTGTTGGTCCTCTTACCTGTGGACGTTGCAAGTTGCATTCTACTTGGCCGTGATTGGTCTCGCTAACGGGGCTCTTCCGCCCTTTAGGACTTTTGATATTTCTGACACGAGCCTGACCCATTTAGTGGTCCACAATAAAACCGGAGTCGTCTATGTCGGAGCCATCGACCGCATCTACAAACTCGCGGACAACTTGACCATGCTCCGGTCCCATGTGACAGGTCCAGTTGACGACAACGAGAAGTGTTACCCACCTCCCAGCGTGCAGTCCTGCCCCCACCCCCTGGTGCTGACCAGGAACGTCAACAAGCTGCTCCTCATCGACTACACCCAAAACCGTCTGATCGCCTGTGGGAGCGCATTTCAGGGGATATGCCAGTTTCTTCGCCTGGACGACCTTTTCAAGCTTGGGGAGCCCCATCACCGCAAGGAACATTACCTATCCAGCGTCGATGAAGCGGCCACCATGTCTGGCGTGATCATTGAGGGATCCAACGGAACCAATAACAAGCTGTTCATCGGCACTCCCATTGATGGCAAATCTGAGTATTTTCCTACCCTTTCCAGCAGAAAACTGATGGTTAATGAGGAAAATGCGGAGATGTTTGGCTTTGTCTATCAGGACGAATTTGTATCGTCCCAATTGAAGATCCCGTCAGATACCCTTTCCAAATTCCCGGCCTTTGACATCTATTATATTTACAGCTTTAGTAGCGAGCAGTTTGTTTATTACTTAACCCTTCAACTCGACACCCAGTTGACATCGCCAGATTCAAGTGCTGAGCAGTTCTTCACATCCAAGATTGTCCGGCTGTGTGTCGGCGATCCCAAGTTTTACTCTTATGTGGAGTTTCCCATTGGGTGCCTGAAGGATGGCGTGGAGTACCGGCTCATCCAAGATGCTTACTTAGCCAAGCCTGGAAAATTACTAGCTCGGTCCTTGGGAATCTCAGAGAAAGAGGACATCCTCTTCACCGTCTTTTCCCAAGGCCAGAAAAACCGCATGAAACCGCCCAAGGAATCTGCTCTCTGCCTCTTCACGCTGAGGAAAATCAAAGAGAAGATTAAGGAGAGGATTCAGTCTTGCTACAAGGGGGAAGGGAAGCTCTCGTTGCCATGGCTTCTCAACAAGGAACTAGCCTGCATTAACTCAGTGAGTACTCAACGTTAAGTAATTTCCAGTCCTGCTGCCTCTGTCAAGTCACAACCTTCATGAAGGCTCTTTACAGAAATGTTACCATTTATCTAATGGTATTAAAATGCGAATACATAGGGCAATTCAAATTATGACATACTTGATGCCTGTTAATTGATGCACACCAGAGGGAATAGAAAGCTACTGTAGCTTTGTGAATGCTGCTTTTAAACACTTAACTTTATTAGAAGGCTATTGTCTTGGCATTGTCTTGTGTGGGACAGAGAAGATGGAAAGCGGACTTGGAAGGTAATTACCAATCACTAAAAGTTGTGCCACAGGTTAGCAAGGCCTTTTTTTAAAAAAAAAGCAAACCAAACACTAGGGTTTATTTCTAGAGGATCGAATTGTAAAGTAGGGACGTTGCGCTAAACCTGTTTTGAACCTTGGTTAGATCACACGGTGTGCAGTTCTGTTCGGCATATGAAAAAGGATATAGAGGTACTGAAGAGGGTGCAGGGAAGGTTTACAAGGATGATACGAATCAGGAAAGAATGAATAGGCTGAGTCTCTGCCCTTGGGAAAAAAAAGACTGGGAGGTGACCTAATAGAGGTCTTTAAAATTATGAAAGGTTTTGATAGAATGGATACAGAGAGAATGTTTCCACTTGTGGGGAAGAGCGAAACTAGAGGCCCTCACTATAAGATCATCACCAAGAAATCCAATAGGGAATTCAGAAGAAATTCAATTAATTAACAAAAATCTGGAATTGAAAGCTAGTCTCAGTGATGGTGCCATGGCACCATCATCAATTGTCGTAAAAACCCATCTGGTTCACTAATGTCCTTTATGGAAGGGAAATCTGCCGTCCTTACCTGGTCTGGCCTACATGTGACTCCAGACCCACAGCAATGTGGTTGACTCTTAACTGTCCTCTGAAATGGCCTAGCAAGCCACTCCGTTGTCAATGGCAATTAGGGATGGGTAACAAATGCTGGCCTTGCCAGTGACGCCTACACCATGAAAGAATAAAAAAAATTCAAGAGCGCAAGAAATAGGAGCAGTGGACCATATGGCCCATCGAGCCTGCTCTGCCATTCAATACGATCATGGCTGATCTTGGGCTTCAATTCCACTTTCCTGCCCGCTCCCCATATCCCTTGATGCCCTGAAAGACCAAAACTCTGTCTATCCCAGCCTTTAATGTATTCAATGATGGAGCATCCACAACCTTCTGGGGTAGAGAATTCCAAAGATTCACAACCCTTTGAGTGAAGTAATTTCTCCTCATCTCAGTCCTAAACGATCAGCCTCTTATCCTTAGATTGTGCCCCTGTGTTTTAAATTCCCTGACCAGCAGAAAAAAATTCTCAGTGTCTACCCTATCCAGCCCCTTTAGACTCTTGTATGTTTCAATGAGATCACTTCTCATTCTTCCAAACTCCAGAGAATACAGGACCAATGTACTCCGCTCTCATCACAGGACAACCCCCTCATCCCAGGGACCAATTTAGTGAACCTTCACTGTGTTGCTTCCAATGCAAGTATATTATTTCTTAAATGTGGAGACTAAAACTGCACACTGTACTCCAGATGTGGTCTCACCAAAACTCTATACAATTGTAGCATGATTTCTTTATTCCTGCACTCTAATCCCCTTGCAACGACGGCCATTGTGCCATTTGCCTTCCTAATTGCTTGTTGTACCTGCATGCTAACTTTCTACGTTCCTTGTACAAACAAACCCGAGTCTCTTTGAACATCGACACAAGTTTCACACTTTTAAAAAAATATTCTGCTTTTCTATTCTTTGGACCAAAGTGAATAACTTCACACTTCCCCACATTATACTCCATCTGCCATCTTGGTGTCCACTCACCTAACCTGTCTATATCTCTTTGCAGCCTCTCTGTGTCCTCCCCACAGCTTACCTTTCCACCTACCTTTGTATCATCAGCAAACTTGGATACATTAATCTCAGTCTCTTCATCCAAGTCATTAATATCGAGTGTAAATAGCTGAGGCACCAGCACTGATCCTTGCGGCACTCCATCATTCACTCCACTCCACAGCCAGTTCTGAAGAAGGTTCACTGACCTGAAACGTTAACTCTGCCTCTCTCTCCACCAATGCTGCCAGACCTGCTGAGTATTTCTAGCATTTCTTGTTTTTATTCCACTATTCACTGCCTGCCAACTTGAAAATGTCCCATTTATGTCCAATCTTTGCTTCCTGTCTTTTAACCAATCCTTTATCCATGCTAATATATTACCACCAACTCCATGACACCTTATCTTGCCTATGAATCTTAGGCAACATAAGAATCTTGTGGCACCATATCGGAAATCCAGGTATACTACATCTACTGGTTCCCCTTTATCTACCCTACTAGTTACATCCTCAAAAAACTCTAATGAATTTGTCAAACGGGATTTCGCTTTAGTAAAACCATGTTGACTTGTTCTAATCATACTGTGCTTTTCTAAGTGTATTTTTAAGACTTCTTTAATAATAGATTCCAGCACTTTCCCAATGACTGATAGGCTAACTGGCCTGTAGTTCCCTGTTTTCTCTCTCCCTCCTTTCTTGAAAGGTGGTGTAACATTTGCCAACTTCCAGTCTGATGGGACCATTCCAAACCTAAGGAATTTTGGAAAATTATAGCTAGCGCATCCAGTATTTCTGCAGCTATCTCCTATAGAATCCTAGAGTGTAGGTCATCAGGTCCTGGAGATTTGTTGGACTTCAGTCTCTTAAGTTTCTCCAATACCTATTCTTGGCTGATATTAATTTCAAGGCTGAGATCAATAGATTTTTGCACTCATAGGGAATCAAGCTATATGGGGAGCTGGCAAGAAAATGGATTTGAGGTAGAAAATCAGTCATGATATTAAATGGTAGAGCAGGCCCAAGGGACCGAATGGCCACCTGTTATGTTTTGGGAGCCCTTGAGGGCGTGAAAGAAATTGTATAAGTGCATTTTTTTTCTTTTTCTCTCTTTGTCCTTGAATCTGCCTCCAAAGGTCTGCACACCATTATTAGTACCTACAGGGGACAGACTAATAAAAGTGGAGGGGAAGGGGTTAATGGAGTCTAACCTGGGGAGAGCCAGATGCTTTTTTTTTTGATTTCCCCCTTCCTTGTCCTTTACTACAGGCTGCCTTGTTTAGTAAAGAGACACCACTCTGCAGGAGTGCTGTTTCACGATTCTTCAATCGGCTGCCGAGTTAGCAGGGATCTAGTAATGAAATGCTAATGTATTTTTTATGAGATGGTACTTTAATTTCATTCCAAGTGAAGTGTGTATAAGTAACGGAAGCAAATCTGGCCTTTGTGTTGAATGGGCAATGCTTTATCAATGATTGTGTCTGGGAGGGTTAGAATGTGGTTCCCAACTGGTCACACGTTGAATAAAAACACATCTTCATCACCCGCCAAGCTGCCTCCGATCCTGTAACTTAAGGGAACATCATTTTTGATTAGATTAGATTAGAGATACAGCACTGAAACAGGCCCTTCGACCCACCGAGTCTGTGCCGAACATCAACCACCCATTTTATACTAATCCTACACTAATCCCATATTCCTACCAAACATCCCCACCTGTCCCTATATTTCCCTACCACCTACCTATACTAGTGACAATTTATAATGGCCAATTTACCTATCAACCTGCAAGTCTTTTGGCTTGTGGGAGGAAACCGGAGCACCCGGAGGAAACCCACGCAGACACAGGGAGAACTTGCAAACTCCACACAGGCAGTACCCAGAATCGAACCCGGGTCCCTGGAGCTGTGAGGCTGCGGTGCTAACCACTGCGCCACTGTGCCGCCCCATGTCCTTTAGCATCATCTCAGAGGCAATAAAATTATTTGTATTGTCTATTTATTTGTGGAAATGTAGCAGCTATTCTATGCACAGCAAGGTCCCATGAGCAGCCAGGAGATAAAGGACCAGTTTGTTCTTGCTGGTGTTGGTCCAGGGGTGAATGTTCGTTCAGAACACTGCAAGAACCCCTGCCCACTCCTCTGTATAGTGCCGTGGGATCTTTATCATCCACCTGAATGGGCAGATAGCAAGTGTCGCCAACTGAACAGTGTAAATGGATTCAAGAGTTCATTGGCACAGTGGGTGACTGAGGAAGGGAGCTGGTTTAGGGAAAAGAGCCAGCAGGTTCATTAAACCCCAATAGCTTATTCCCTGTTTGTTTTTCATTCGTACCAGAATGGCGATAGGACTGGTATTGGTCAGATTAGTGCTTTAAAAGCTGCAAAGGCCACTTGGTGCTTCGAGGGTTAAGCTTGCACTTCACTGCTTCATTCTGGAAAGTACAGTCTTTGTGCTGTGCTAAGTATGGTGGGTCTGTTTCACAAATCAGCTTGGCTTGAAATCCCTAAACCTGCAACTTTACAAACCACCACCTGCACTGCCTCTGACCTGTTTTGTGCTGAAGGATCCTCGTAGTCTGTGGCCAGACCTAGCAGCCTGGCAGGTTTGCCGTTGATCTACTACACTGTCCAGTTCAGCCCATCACACCAGAAAATACAGGTTCTGGTTTGATCACGGCAAGCGTTGGCAGCAGTGGTTTTTAAGTCGAGGCAAGGACGAAGGTTTTTTAACAACCTGAGACAGGCAGTGTAAACTCGTTTCTGGAAAGCATAGGGAATGAGAGAGATGGTGGATAGGTGGGAGTTACCCTCCCCCTCCCCCAAACCCCGGAAGGATTTGCGCTCTTTGGGTGTAATGACCATTTTCTGTTTGTCCTGAGTCCTTTGGTGCTCAGCCAGTTAGAGCTGTTTTATCTGTTGGGTCCATAGTCTGCACCAACATTGCAACCTCTCACAGGTTCTTTGCGTTCGTGGATGGCCTAGTTGTGTACCGTGGCACCTCAGGCTACACACTAGATTTAAATCCATGTTGTCTTTAACTGGCATATCTGTCAATGGGTTGGGGGAGGCTCATGTGGAGCATAAACGCCAGCATAGACCAGTTGGCCCGAGTGGCCTGTTCCTATGCTGTAGACTTGATAAATGTATGTCCCCTTGAAATATTTTCCCATGACTCCTGTGCCCATCTCCCTTGGCTCCAAATCTCCATGTGACTCCTGATGTTTCCTCCAATTTTTGAAGTTACCTCCTTTTTTGTGCTTTGTTCTAGAATATCTCCATTTTCTTCCCTATTACACCTTCCAATCACATTGCACTGTGACCTAAATCCCTTCCAGGGCAAACCTTCCCAGTGTCGTTAGAGAAGTTAACAGGGTAGAAATTCCAATTTGAATATTGCAGCTAATGCAGAGTTTAATTCCCTCACTGTCAGGTGAACATACTCATTATCCTTGGCTGAGTGAACTCATACCAATATGCTGCAGGATGTAATTGGTACAATTCATTGCAACATTACGCTTGATGCTTTACCCAGTGTCACACTTGAACCTGTCACCATCAGTGATGCGCCTATAGCCACCACTATCACTTCACCCCATTTGGACTTCACAGACGACAGAGATCGGCTGGTGGGATGGGCAAACACGTGGCAAATGCAGTTTAATGCAGAGAAGTGTGAAGTGATGCATTCTGGTAGGAAAAGCAAGGAGAGGCAATATAAAATAAAGGGGATGCAGGAACCAAGAGATCTGGGGATATATGTGCACAAATTGTTGAAGGTGGCAGGACAGATTGGGAAGGTGGTTAAAAAGGCAGATGGCATCCTGGGCTTTATACATAGAGGCATGGATTACAAAAGCATGGCAATTACGATCAACTGTTTATAAAATACTGGTTTGGACTCAACTGGAGTATTGTGTTTAATTCTAGGCACCGCATTTTAGAGAGAAAGCAGAAAAGATTTTCAAGAATGGTTTCAGGGATAGGGACTTCAGTTATGTGGATAGATTGGAGAAGCTGGGACTGTTGTCCTTGAAAAAGAGAAGGTTGAGAGGAAATTTGATGGTGTTCAAAATTGAGAGGGGTCTGGATGGAGTAGATAGGGAGAAACTGTTCACATTGGCAGAAGGGTTGAGAACCAGAGGGCACCGATCTAAAGTGATTGGCAAAAGAACCAAAGGTGACATGAAAATCTTTTGTACACAGCAAGTGGTTGGGATCTGGGATGCACTGCCTGAGAGTGTGGTGGAGGCAGATTTAATTGTGGATTTCAAAAGGGAATTGGATAAACACCTGAAGGGAAAGATTTTGCAGTGCTACAAGGAAAGGGCAAGGGACTAGCTCAATTGCTTTTATAAAGAGCTGGCACAGATTTGAGGGGCTGAATGGCCTCTTTCTGTGCTGCAACCATTCTATGATTCTATGTTTTTGTACAGCACAAAATGCTCTCTCCGGATACCGGTTTGGAAAGGTGTTGATCTTACTGGATTTCCCCCACAGTTCAATGAACAAAAAGTCCACTCAATTTGACTTCACTGGCGTTCTGGTGCTAAAATTGACCAACTCATCAGATATTTAAAAGAGATAAACCTTTGTTTTTGCTTTTGTTGCATGGTGGATACATCTCTTGGTTGGACAAGAAGGCACATTCCTTGCCAATCCCTGTAGCCTACTTGCCCACTTCCAACCATGTGACTCCCCACAACAGGGGAGTGCGCCTAAATTGCTTGCTGGTTAAAACCAGAACTAAGCACTTTGCCTTTAACGAGTTAATTAGAGGCTTAATTATTTATTGATGTCAGTGATAGCATTACCAGTCGATGTGTACAGCTGTATTTGTTGTTTCACAGTGTTTATTGAAACACTGACACAGTTGGAGCTGAGCACAGCAATGATGATGAACCTTTACTGCAAAGTCTGCCTATCAGTGGCAGATTGTATACAAGAGGATTACCAGATTTGGAAACGTGCAGTACAAAAGCAAAATACTGCGGATGCTGGAAATCTGAAAAAGAGAAAATGCTGGAAATACTCTGCAGGTCCGGCAGCATCTGTGGAGAAACAGAGTTAAGGTTACAGGTTGATGACCGTTCGTCAGTTCTGTTCCTCTTGCCATAGATGAGGCTCGACCTGCTGAGTGTTTCCAACGTTTTCTGTTTTGACATTGGAAATGTTCAGTGTTTGAATTACTGTAGGTTGTGATTTACCACTGAAATCCAAGGCATCTACACACCATTTGAGGCGCAGGGCAGGAGATGACCACCGGGTTTTGTCCTGTACAACCTTCTTGTCACTATTGATTTGTTACTGAGAAAAGTTGCAATGGGGAAAATAATTTCAGGGTGATGGGGGTGGGGATCGTGGGGGGTGAAGGGGGTGAGGTTGTTGGGTATGTGTGGTAAGTGGGCATGCAACCGTGAAGAATGATACTGGCGGCAAAATTCTCAGGCTTGCTTAGCTAACGTTAACAGTTTGTAAAACTATCTACACACTGCATATTGAATTATTGGTCAAGATTGGCAGAGTTATTATTGTCAGGGAGAAACAGAACGAGCAGGCTGGTATTTTTTAGCCTTTGAATTTCCTGACCCATCACTTCCAGGAGAATTGAATTTTTAATGTGTATTTTTACAACCAAAATAAAACTGTAGGAAACAAGTTAGCAGAGAATTCAGGATACGGAGATATGACTAAGTTGCTGATTCCCACTGATGTATAAATATATGAAACCACTTATAACCATTATCCCAACCTCCAGCCAAGCATAAAAAAAAACCCTGCTGCCAATTCATGGAATATTCTAGAATATTGCTCTCTGACTTCCGAAGGCAATCGGGCAAAGCTCTAGTAGACTCAAAGGTCCTGGCCAGCATCCCACATTTATAACCCTCATAAATTTGAGGTCATCCAAAACTCTGCTGCTCACATCCTAACTTGCACCAAGTCCTGTTCACCTATCACCCCTGTACTCGCTGACCTACGTTTGAGATGTTGCTTAACCGGGAGCTGATTTCAAAATCTTCTTCCATGTTTTCAAATACTTCCCTATCTCTGTAATCTCCCCAAGCCCCACAACCCTCCAACACCTTTAATTCTGGCCTCCCTGCGTCCCTGATTTCCAGTGCTCTATTGTTGGCGGCCGTGCCTTCAGCTGCCTGGGCCCCAAGCTCTGGAATTCCCTCCCTGAACCTCTCCGCCTTTCTACCCCTCTCTCCTCCTTTCAGACACTCCTTGAAACCTACCTCTTTGACAAAGCTTTTGGCCATCTGTCCTAATAGCATGTTATGTGGCTCAGCGTAATATTTTGCTTTATAACGCTCTTGTAAAGTGCCTTAGGATGTTTTAGTTTAGTTTAGAGATACAGCACTGAAATAGGCCCTTCGGCCCACCGAGTCTGTGCCGACCATTAACCACCCATTTATACTAATCCTACACTAATTCCATATTCCTACCACATCCCCACCTGTCCCTATATTTCCCTACCACCTGTCTATACTAGGGGCAATTTATAATGGCCAATTTACCTATCAACCTGCAAGTCTTTGGATGTGGGAGGAAACCGGAGCACCCGGCGGGAGAACTTGCAAACTCCACACAGGCAGTACCCAGAATTGAACCCGGGTCACTGGAGCTGTGAGGCTGCGGTGCTAACCACTGCGCCACTGTGTAAGTTGTTACTCCTCGCCATCCCAGGTAACTGGCAATTGCCCTCTACAGCTAGAAATGTCTTCTCGTGCACTGATCCAGTTCCCTTTCAGAGCTCACTGCATTTGTCTACCTGTTGCACAGGATAATGATTTACTAAAGAGAAACACTTTCTGGGAGCCACTGTTTACTTACAGACTTTATATGTCTACTATATCGCTGAAGAAAGGGCTTGCAATTATATAGGACCTTTCAGGACCTCAGGACATCCCAAAGCAATTTTACAGCCAATGAAGTACTTTTTGAAGTGTAGTCACTGTTGTAATGTAGGAAACATGGCAGCCAATTTGTGCACAGCAAGCTCCCACAACCTGCAGTGTTATAATGACCAGATCACTTGTTTTAGTGATGTTGATTGAGGAATTGTTGGGTAGGATACCAGGGAGAACTCTTCTACTCTTAAATAGTACCTTGGGATCTTGAACATTTATTGTGCTGCACTGTCGGAGGTATTGTCTATCGGATGAGGCCCTGTCTGCCCCCTCACGTGGACGTAAAATATTCCATGACACTATTGGAAGAAGAGCAGGGGATTCTCCCTCGTGTCCCGGGGGCCAACATTTATCCCTCAATCAATATTAATAAAAACAGACTACTTGGTCATTATCACATTGCAGTCTGTGGGAGCTTGCTGTGCACAAATTGGCTGCTGCATCTCCTACAGTGACTACACTTCAAAAGTACTTCATTGGCTGTGAAGCACTTTGGGATGTCCTGAAACTGAATGGCTGTCTGCTTTCTGCAGCACCTCGCCAAAGAGCCCATTGTTTCAGTTTGAGTGGGCTATTCAACCTCTGAATTCATCACAGCTGAGCACAGACTGGTCCTCCACCCACCCCTTCCCTTTGTCCGCACATTTGTCCAATCAAAGAAACCCGTCTTTCTGCCACCGTTCCAGTGCCCCGGGGGCAGTTGTTCTCTCCCTGATGCCTTGTCTGAAATCAGCTAATTTGATGCAGGTTAGGAGCGGAGAATGGGCTCAGTCTGGACCCACTGGTTCACTTAAACACCAGGTATTGGATTTGTTAACTGTCTTTGCAGGGGGCAGACCCTACATACTGGATTTCTTTTTAGTATGGGATCTTAAAACCAACCAGAAGGTTGCTCACTGTTAATTAAATTTATTATCAGTCAATCTTCTGAAGGTGGAAAACCACAATTAAGGTTCCAAAACACTGATTCATGCTATTCTAAATTTAGCTCGATTCACGTGATCAGATAAATGGAGATACTGTGTTCAATATTTCCTGTCAGTCTTGGTAGTGGGGGAAATCAGGCCAGGCACACGCACACCAAATGAAGCCCCCATTTTTAGAGTTAAATAGAATTCACTGCACACAAACGTGGCATTCAGTTTCTCTTGGTGTTTTGCTGCACACAAACCTCCTCCCACTCTATCTAATCCTATCAACATATCCTAATTTTTAAGTCCTATATTCTGTCATTCCTGTATTTCCGTTATGAATTCCTGGCTCTGGATTAATAATGGAAACTGCAGATGCTAATTTTACACCTCCCCAGCTGTGGTGCCTCCAGTGGCAGGAGGGTATAATTACAGTGCGACATGTTTACATATAACTTGAAAGGAAATGAACACTCGATTTATAATATACTGGATTTGGTGGCAGGTATTCTGGTGAGATCAGTCAGCGCAGGAAAATTCTGGAATGTTCCCCACTTCCTGCTCCTGAATCTGATGATTCATTTTGAGGTATGGATTCATGAGTACTGGCTACTATCCAATGCCTCCGAGTGGCAGGCTATTCAACTGGGAAGGGCATCACAATGGTACCCAATTGTGTTCTCATCCAGCACCAGTACATGCACATTTTCCAGTGGGAGTCGGTGGGTAACGATCAACAGGACCTCTTGTTTTCTCTTCCTCGCACCTCCCCCTCTCCAGCCTCTCCTCAGATTGTCTCCGGACCATTGAGGCTGATTTTACTGTCCTTGCTGTCACCCTGCCCGAGATTAGCAGGCTGTCCCAAACTAGGAGAAAGCCTACCACAATGGGATGAAGAAAGGCCCCAGACACAAATCGGGATGGGCAGCAAAGGTCGGGGGTTGAAACTGGGACTGGAGTCTCTGCAGTTTGGGCTTAGCACCCCTCCCCTGGCTTCCTGTCCTCACAACCATCACTCCCCCAGACATCTGCCAACTGACGAAAACCCACAAGCAGGTTGTAACAATCCGTGCTGCACCTCACTTACCACTCCACAATGACATGCTCAATCCACCTACTGTCCGCCTTCCATCTCGGTGTCCCATATGGAGTAACCTTCCTGAGCAAGATCTGCCGGCAGACATCCTTTGGATCAAGGAATGGGAAACACTAGAAATTATTAACAAGTTCCTTGTGACAAACTCCAACTGTTGAATAGCAGGCTTTGAACTACCCCGGAGAGAGTGGTCCTTGCTAAACAGGTTCCGAACAAGCCCGGGCCCCTGCGTAGCCAACCTCCACCACGAGGGCCTCAGTTCAAACTCCTTATGCATTTGTGGAGAGACACAGACAATGTTGCACATTACCGAGGAGTGTCCCCTCTACAGACTACGTGACAGACTAATCACCCTAAATTCAGCAAATGAGGCTGTCGCTTGGCTCCGAGGATTTGCATTCGCTAAATAAAATTTAAAAGTTCAGTTTTGAAATGGCTTCAGCAACTTGAGGCATTTGTGGTGTGAAATTAATGGGGGCTTGACAGGGTGGACATTGAGCGGTTGTTCCCCCAGCTGGGGAATCTAGAATGGTGGGGGGGTGGTAATGTTATTGGACTAGTAAGCCAGAGGCCCATGGCAGCTGGGAAATTTAAATTCAATTAATTAAAATCTGGAATTGAAAGCTAGTCTCAGTAATGGTGTCATGAAACTATCATCGATTGTCATAAAAACCCATCTGGTTCATTAATGTCCTTCAGGGAAGGAAATCTGCCGTCCTTACCTGGTCTTGCCTACATGTGACTCCAGACCCACAGCAAGGTGGTTGACTCTTAACTGTCCTCTGAAATGGCCAAGCAAGCCACTCAGTTGTCAAGGATAATTAGGAATGAGCAACAAATGCTGGCCTTGCCAGCGACACCCACATCCCATGAAAGAATAAATAAAAAAAAAACACAGGGGCACAGTCTCAGGATAAGGGGCCGATCATTCGGCACTGAGAAGTTTCTTCTCAAAGTCATAGAGAGATACAGCGCTGAAACAGGCCCTTCGGCCCACCGAATCTATGCCGACCATCAACCACCTAATCCTACATTAATCCCATATTCCCTACCACATCCCTGCCTTCCCTCAATTCTCCTACCACCTGCCTGTACTAGGGGCAATTTACAGTGGCCAATTTACCGATCAACCTGCATGTCTTTGGTTGTGGGAGGAAACCGGCGGAAACCCACGCGGTCACAGGGAGAACTTGCAAACTCCGCACAGGCAGTACCCAGAACTAAACCTGGGTCGTAGGAGCTGTGAGGCTGCGGTGCCAACCACTGCGCCACTGTGCCGCCCGTGTTGTGAATCTCTGGAATTCCCTACCTCAGAAGGTTGTGGATGCTCCATTGTTGCATATATTTAAGACACGGATAGATTTTTGGTGTCTCAGGTAATTAAGAGACATGGGGAGTGGGGCAGGAAAGTGGGGTTGAAGACCAAGATCAGCCATGATGGTGTTGAATGGCAGAGCAGGGTTGATGAGTCACACTCCAGCCTCTATTTCTTATGCTCTTAAGTATTGAGAAAACAGTCACTCTTGGTGTAGGGTAAAAGATGGTCTGCGGCCTCAAGGGTTAATGTTGGCCCTGTTACAGCGATGGTGTGACTACTCTGCGTTAGAAGGCTGGATTAAACTGTGATTCCGACAGCAAGGCAATATGTCATCGCATCTTGAAGGTGGAAGTGTTGAGTATTTTGGGACTGTGCTGACGGCTGTAGAATGAAGCTGTTGAAGCAATCTCCTTTTCTATCGTGCTCCAGTGAGTCTGCCCTTTCTTATTAGCCAGTTAGGAACGTGGAGGAGGCCATTCAGCCCCTCTAGCTTGTTCCAGCATTCAGTTAGATCATGGCTAGTTTGTAGTTAAACTCCATTTACCTGCCTTTGCTCCACATCCTTTGATGCCCTTTCCGAACAAAAATAACTTGCATTTCCATAGCGCCTCTCATGCCTCGGGACATCTCAAAATGCTTTACAGCCAATGAAGTGCTACTTTGAAGTGCAGTCACTGTTGTAATGTAGGAAACGCAGCAGCCAATTTCTGCACAGCAGTGATGTTGGCTGTGGTACAGATATTGGCCCAGGACGCTGAGGTGAATGCCCCTACTCTTCAAATAGTGGCCGTGGGATCTTTTACATCCCTTCTGTTTAATGTCACATTCAAAAGATGGAGCATCCCGACAGTGCAGCACTCCCTCAGTACTGCATTGCAGCGTCAGCCGAAGATTTTGTGCTTGAGTCTCTAAGAGTGAGATTTGAACCCACGACCTTCTGGCTTGGGTGATGAGTTTACCCGCTGAGCTACGGCTGACAACGTTTCTTAATCACCTGATGACCGGATGATGCGATCTTGGGTGCATTCTTGCTGGTAGTCTATTGCTGGGGGACGTCAGAGGGCGGATGGGGTTCCCCATTGTTAACTGCTTTCTGATTGCAGTTCTGATCTTCTTGGCACTTCTGCAGTTCCCCCGTTTCCACCCCCACCCCCTCACCTTTCGAATGCTGACCTCGCCTTCGAGTTCCACAAGGCAACTGATTTCAGCAGCAGATATCCCTGCCCGTGCCACACATGTGTGTCTGTGCGATGAGCCACAACAGGCCATTTGGGGGCAGGGGCATCACAGGTCATGACCTGATCCCGATAATGGGCTTGTGTGTATGCACCCGTACACACTGTCCACCAGCAGACATCGTAGAGCGATCGAGGTGGAAACCGGCCCCTTTAGCATGGGGGTGATTGATCAGTTATTTTCATTGCAATCACTGTGGAAATGCAAATTAGCCGAGGGTACAGGTTGTTGGCGGGGTGGGGGGGGTACGTGCAATTGAACCACTGGGACCTTTATGGCCAAGTTAGTGGTTATAATTTTTGAGGGGTAAAAGTTTCATTGCTATAGGAGTCCAATTTGTCGATGTGATGCACACAAAGGTCACGGGGAGGTGACATTATGTTGGCTATTTTGGATTTCCATCACCTGATGTGACAGGCTGGTGAATATCGAGGGCAGGTGTCTGTGTTGTGCCTGGTTGCAATGTGAGGTCTTCTCTCCTCTGCTTATCTGCTGTTGAGTCCCTCATCCAAGCCTTTCTACCAGCCGGACGATTCCAGTGCTCTCCTGCCCGGCCCTCCCATCTACCATCCTCCATTAACTTGAACTCATTCAAATTCTGCTGCTTGTATTCTAACGCACATGGAGTCCCATTCACCCATCACCCCTGTGCTTGCTGACCTACCTTGGCTCCTGCTGGCAATTGCCTCAATTTTAAAGTTGTCACCTTCTTGTTCAAATCTCTCCAATGACCCCACCCCTTCCCTATCTCTCTAACGCCCTCCAGCCATAAAACCCTCCAAGGTATCTGCACTCGTCCAATACCAGCCTTTTGCGTCCCCTATTTTAATTGCTCCACCATTGGTAGTTGTGCCTTCAGCTGTTTAGGC